>NW_027437202.1:9489683-9507183 GCF_033239565.1 Halichoeres trimaculatus
TTCAGCGCTTCCTGGATCTGTTTGAACTTGGGTCACCGCGGCGTGTTTCTGTGAAGGCCACGGCGTCCTGAGGGACACCTGCTGCTCGTGCTCAGCGGCAAACGGAGGTTTGAATCACAGCGCGGCGTGTTTTGACTGCACGCCTCGGGAACAGGGCGCGCTCCGAGGATGTCTGTGGTTAACCTTGGTGTGAGGATTTCCCACCAGAGCTGATAGCGTCCAGCTCTGACCGTGGAGCTCAGAGGAGGGACAGAGACCTCTCAGAGGAGCTGAGCGTCGTGTTAGCTCTGTGTGAATCTCTCCCTCGTTGGGACCCAGACCCAGGTCTGCAGGACTCCCTCTGTGCTGCTCTCTGAACCCGCTGACCCTCGCTCCGCGCTGCTCCCTTCTCGACCCTGAGGTGAAGTGGTCAAGCATAAATGTCAAGGCTAATTCAAGGCCAAACAAACGTGACCTGATAATCATCTACCTCGTGTCCCGCTGCGTCCACGCCGGGCCGAGGTTAACGAGCTGCAGGGCCGGCCCTCCGCCGCCCCCTCAAAGGCCCTCATTGTTCCCCTGTTGGAGGAGCGGGTCTGAAAGGGTTAACTCTGAGAGGCCTGAAACAGGAAGTCCAGACGGCGTCTTCCCCCTCCTCACCTGGCGCTCTGTGCTCAGGCGCCTGATTTGCTGACTGGGTTTTGTAAAGAGGCCATGATGGCGGCCGCAGGTCGGGTCAGGTAAGGGCACTTTGTCTCCATTCAGCCGCCCATAAAGGCCAGCGTGTAAAAGGAGAAAGGCTATCAGATAGTTGGGGCCAGCCACCGTGGCAGAAGTCAAGCGGTTTTGAAAGGCCGGTCTGGGCGCTGTGAGGCTCAGCGTGAGAGAAAGCGGGGCGTCCTGACGCGCAGAGATGGCTCTAAAAGGGCCCAGATTACGGCCCGTATGGCCCATAGTGGCTGCAGACCTTTTCTTCCCGTCTGTCTCACTTTCAGACGCTCCTCGCCGCGCCGCGCCGGGCCCGCCGTGCCTCAGCCTGTCAGCTCCTCAATAGCTTTTGTCTGCGCAGAGACTCCAACAGGCCTTTGACTCCTTCCCCTGGATAAACATCTCACCTGTCAGAGCTGCAGGGTGGAAGAGGAGCACAGAGCAGGAGGAGGCGCAGGGAGAGGAGGTCATTCAGGTTCACTAAGTCTGCACGCTCCCCTTCCTCCTCAGAGCGTCACGCTGTCATCAGCAGACCTGCAGACCGCCGGCGTCTCCTGATGTTTGGCGAGGATCAAACGCTTTGATGCTTCACATCAGTAGACCTGTTCCCAGAGGGGGCGCTAGAGAGCCCCTCACAGACCCCCAGGGCCGTCCCTCTGGGGTCCAGGAGCACGTGAGGTGAGAGCCTCCTCACATCAGACACACGCCGACGGTCGCTCAGATCGCTCACTCTGACTAAAAATAGTCTGGACCGTCTCCTCGTGCTGCGCCGACCGCGGCGTGATGAACTGGTTTCTGAGCGCGCTCTGTGCTGACGTAGTTGGCAGCGCTCCCCGTCCCCTCCAGCAGCTCCTTTTCATTACCAGCCTGACTGAGTTACCTGTCGCTCCACCTGTCCTCCGCCCGCCGACCTCCAAGGACACGTCTCAATCTGTCCCGGCTGCTGCCTCTGAGCCCTGATCCAGATCTGACCCAGACCTGCTCCTCTGAGGGACCTGAAGTCTGTCAGGGTCTGACTGAGACCGTGATGATGGTCGCTGTGAGCCGTGGACGGCCGTGACCTTTGACCTCCTGCACACAGGATCAGAGGACACACACACACACACACACACACACAGAGCTCCAGCTGGGACTCCTCTCTGCCCCCTTACGAAACCTCCTCGTGTTGAAAACGGCGGCGGCGGCGTCCGAGCTGGGAGCGGTTAAGCCCGGGATTATCGGCCGCACCTCGTCACCGCCCAGGTTTGCTTTGGAGACGTCTTTCCTTTCACCCTGTGTTGACTCTGTGCTGTCAGCTAGAGCCGGGACCCCCCAACACCCAGACCACCACAACGAAGCCCAACACAGCATTGGTCACGGCGAGTCACGTTTCATACCAGCGTCCATACGGGCGCTCTGAGCGCGCTCAGTGCGGCGCTCGCAGCGCTTCAGTGATATCTGAGGAAAAACAAGCGGGACAGATCAGAGGCTCTGCTCCCAGGACACCCAGGAGAACCAAGCACCGGGTCTGAGCCGGTCCAGAGTCAGCACAGGGACTGGAAAACAAGCAGACGGGCCCAGACCTCCTCCTGCTCCTCCTCCTCCTGCTCCTCCTCAGAGGAGCCTGAACGCACGTGAACCCCAACGATCATGTTTGCTGCTGTCAACACCCCAGGGCTCAGAAAAGGGAACTGGACCAGAAAGGCAAGAACAGAGGAGGAGGAGGAGGAGGAGGAGGAGCAGGAGGAGGGGGAACCACCCAGGAGTGATGTGAGGGTTTGATGATCCTCATTCATCTCCGTGGGGAGCGCTCGGCTCTGACAGTTGGATGATACCGAGAGGAGACCCCGTCCTGCCCCCAACAGGGACGGTTTGAGACCGGACTGAAAGGGTGGAGCAAGAAGGGCTGGCACCACCCGCACAACTCATCAAGACTGACTCCTCTTCAGGAGGAGGAGGAGGAGGAGGAGGAGGTCACTCACGGTCAGACCTGCTGAGTCTGACCTCAGGATTCAGGAACCAGAACCACAGCTCCACATTCATCCAGTCCAGCCTGGTCCAGCCCAGTCCAGCCTGGTCCATCCCGGTCCAGCTCCTTCCTGTCCCGGTCTCTGGCCCCCTGAGTCTGATGCAGACTGACTGACGTGGGCGGATCCTGCGGCGAGCTCTCTGGCCTCCAGCCCGCGGGTCGCTCCCTCAATCAGGGGACGGAGCGGGGGACAAGCACCATGCTGGGCCGAGGAGAAAGATCCCCCAGGGCCCTGTCACCCTGCTCCCCCCTCCCTGGTAATCCCCCCACCTCCCCCCACCTCCTCCTCTCACGAACAACAACACCCCCAACTCCTTAGACCCTGATCCAGAGCGGCTCTGTGTGCTCCTCTCAGCATCTCTGCCCTAATGTATGAAAATCTCTTTATTGGACACACACACACACACACACACACACACACACACACACACACACACACACACACACACACACACACACACACACACACACACACACACACAGAGGAGGAGGAGGAGGAGGTGTGTCTCAGACTCTGGAGCAGGTTTCTGTGGACCTCCTTTCTGTCCCGTCTTGGGCCTGTAGACCCAAGCGAACTGGTTTGGGTCTGACTGGGGGAAGCTGAGGAGGATCAGAGAGGACCAGGCTGGGTCTGGGTCTGGGGGGGTGCAGTCTGGGGTTGGTGGCTCCTCCTTCATGTGGTGCAGGCCGGCCTTTGTCTGCGTGGCAGGTGCTTCTAATCCCGCTGTCAGAGGAGCTGCTCCACGTGGGACGCCCCCCCAGACTCTGGACCCTGAGGTCTGAGGTCTGAGGATGGCAGAGTCAGGCCTGATTATCAGAGGAGTCCAGGCCTCACTGGTCCAGCTCCTGGACCCTGTGAGGCCTGTGAACCGGACTGTGAGGATCATCTGGTCCTCCTCTGTAATCTGTGCAGATTGAGTGTAATCTCGTTGTCCTCAGTGATAATAACCTCATTGATTTCGCCCTCAGGGTCAAACCGTGACCTCCAAACCGTCCTCTTTTGTCCGCTCACATTACGAGCCGGCCCTCTGATCCGGCGCTCTGCGGGCCGCGGCGGCGGCGGCTCCTGGAGGTCAGGAGGAGGCGTGGAGGAGAGCGGCTCTCACAGAATCCTTGGGAAGTCTTTTCTCGGCGTTAACCTGGTTTCCTGCTGCTGATGGTGGTCTATTTTTGGGGGAGAAGGGGCCGCTGCTTTATTTTGGATTCCTGGTGGCCCGGCTGCTCAGCCCGAGGTCCTCCGTAACCCAATTTGAGTTGACTTTGCCCGTTCAGGGAGAGCGGCGGCCCCGGGCTACGCACTGTGATAATTCAAGAAATACAATGAAGTCAAACACAACCCGAGCTGCACACACACTCACACACACTCACACACACTGACACACACTGACACACACTGTCACACACACACACTGTCACACACACACTGGGAGCTGAGAGTCTACGATCGATAGACGCAGAGTTCGTCCTGTTAGTGTGACGAACAGGAGGAGGAGGAGGAGGAGGTGAGACAGCTCGGCGTGCACACACAGGTCTGAACACCGGCCCCTCGCCGGCAGACCGTCCCCGTTCTGGGACCATCCTGAAACCATCTGACCCTGTTCAGGTCTGAGCGAGCAGCTTCAGGACGTGTTTCATTGTGAGGCGTCAAACGCTCGCTGAGGCTGACCCCGATTCTTCAAAAACAGGGTGACCTACATCTGAGAGGAGGAGACGCAGCCGGGGCCACGAGCACGGTGCCGTCGCTGCAGCACGCCGCTCGCAGTCTGCCGTGAAGCAGAGAGTGATGTGGAGTCCCTCAGGTGATGCTACCTGCTCAGTCAGAGTGTGGGAGCGCCTCCTGCAGGAGGTGACGTCAGGACGCAGATACGTGCTCCTCGTCATGCTCGCAGCAGCAAACAGTTGATTTCCATGCGTGTCCCAGTCAATATTGATTCATATCTTGATTAATGCGCTGAGGGCCCTGGGGACCCTGGGGACCGTGTGTGTGTGTGTGAGTGTGTGTGTGTGTGTGAGTGTGTGTGGGAGCGTCGGGGATTGGGCTGCAGTGTGCTGGGAACTTGACGCTGTATTGAAGGCTGAGATGTGCTTGCTCAGAGCAATAAGCCATTGTTTGACTTGGCACGGCTCGGGGCGCCCCGCGGGCCGCGCCATGAAAGGCTTTCTGTTCGACGCCCGAGCGCGTATTGTTGGAAAAATTGTCCCCCAAAAATTAGCATAGAGGAATCCAAAATGCATAATGTTCTGCAAATGACAGCTGCTTAGCTGAAACAAAGGGAGCAAAATGGCTTTTGGTCGCGCTGCACTTGTTATGCTAATGAAGCGCCCTGCCTGTCTTCACGGCCTCGCCAAACAAATCACGCTCTGCGCCATTGTTCGCTCCACGCTCTCCAGCCCGGACCTGGAGCTCTTCTGGGCTCCTCTGGCCTCCTCTGGCCTCCTCTGGCCTCCTCTGGCCTCCTCTGGCCTCCTCTGGCCTCCTCTGGCCTCCTCTGAGCTCCACCTTGTGTGATTCATCTCCTCTCATAAAAAAGCCATTTCAGCGCGCTCACACATCCATCTCTGAACTCACAGAGAGGAGAGCTCTGATTGGTCCTCCAGCTCAGGAGGATGGCGAGCGTCTGAGCTCTGACGGCGTGGCCTACGTGGAGCTGACTTCCTGAGAAAGAGGCAGGGACCAGCCCCCAGCCGGTCTCTGCAGGCCCTCCTCTGGTATTTAGTATGCTAATGTATTCCTCTGCTAATTCAGAGCCGGGCTGGGAAACAAAGTGAGCAGTGAATGGGATCGGGTTTCAGTGGCGCTGCGCGGAGCCTAATGACCAGCAGATTAATCATGGGACACGTGGAGCCGGGCCGCCGTCAGCGCCGCTGTCAGGATCAGGAGGTTCTGCACTTTCTGCAGCGAGCGAGCTGCACGCTGCACGATGCATGGTGTGTGTGTGCAGGAGCAGGCTCAGCGCTCCTCCTCCTCCTGCTCCTGGAGCTGCTCCTCTCCCTGGCAGAGCGAGCTCAGACTGTGTGGACCCTCTCAGACCCTCTCTCTGTCCCTGGAGGAGCAGGGTCTGTCTGAGGGTCTGTGTGAGCCCGGATGGCTCAGTTTCTGCCACGCTCACAGAGTGTCTTTATGCGGCGCTGGCCTGTTGCTCAGCGCTGAAAGAGACGGGCAGCGCTCGCCTCTGGCTCTTTGAGAATTAAGCTGCCGTAGCACGCCCATGGGCCCATTGTCCGCCGAGCAGGGAGCCGGGCGCTTGGTATTCCCGGCACAGAGCGCCTCTAAACTTTGGCCTCCGCTGTGTGCATTAGGAACCCGGCCCACTGCCACTCCGATTCTCCCCCTCGCCGTACCAACTCAATCCCTCGCCGTGAGCCCTCGCCACCCGTCCCCACCCACAGCACAGCCTGTTCCAGCTCTGCAGAGGTACGGGGCGCCGCAGCATCCTGACACACCTCAACTACTGTACATGTGACCCAGAACGCCCCGAGACCCTGACCCAGAGAGACCCTGACCCAGAGAGACCCTGACCCAGAGAGACCCGGCTGAGGGCTGGAAACCTGAGAGCAGAAAAGGTTTTTGTCTTTGAAAGTCGTCCCCAATCATCAGAGACGCACAGACACGTCTCACCTGTTTCCTCATGAAACCTCAGCGTGCAGCTCGTCCCCGTCCCGCTCTCAGCCTGATCAGACGTCTGAGAGGAGAGCCCCGCCCACTCAGGACCACTGGTCCAGTCTGAAGCTGGTTCACACACACTCCTGACACACACACTCTGCTGAGTTTCCTCTGAGCTGATGAAGACGTTCATGAGGAGGATCCAGGAGTGTTTGTGGACTGTGTGTGTCCCCACAGATGATCCAAACTGCTGAGTCATGTTTGGGACGAGTCCTGGACACACACACACTGACTCAGACCCCTCAGGGGGCCATCGAGGCCCCCAGGGCCCCCAACAAGTCCCCAGATTGAGTCCTCCACCCCGAGCTGAAAGACGGAGCTCAGAGCAAACAGCTCACATCAGTGTGTGTGTGTGTGTGTGTGTGTGTGTGTGTGTGTGTGTGTGTGTGTGTGTGTGTGTGTGTGTGTGTGTGTGTCTGTGTGTGTGAGAGGACAGGAGCTGGTGCCAGTGTATGTTGACGGTGCCTGGATGTGGTCGTGGGTTGAGGGCGGGGCTTGTATGAACACAGGCAGTGAGTGATGTCATTCATTGAGCGGCGAGCTGTGAGCTGCTGCTTGGTCCTGTGCCATGTGTGAGTGTGTGTGTGTGTGTGTGTGTGTGTGTGTGTGTGTGTGTGTGTAGCTGTCTTTATTTCACACACATCAGCACGTGATCTCGGGTCGGGCCGTCATCATCTGTTTCTGGACCCTGGAGAAGGAGCTGGGGGGGGGGGGGTCTTCCTCCTGGATCACCTGACCTCCTGACCCGGTCTGGTCTTATTTTTAGATCCGTCAGTTTTTGGTCCCGGGCTCCAGGTGGATCAGGACTCGTCTGTTTCCTGGAAAAACTCGCTGCTCATGAATCTTTCAGCTCTGGTCTGTACAGCGCAGCGCTGACGGCGAGTCCCGCCGCCGTAATCTCCTGAGTTCACCGCTCTGAGGCGGGAAGCCTCTTAATTACAGCAGCTCCAGCAGCCAGCGGCTCCTGGACCCACAGAGTCACTCATACCAGGGGATTATCCCAGGACCCGGGACCTGAGGAGGTGAGCTGGACTCAGGTGCTCCCCTCCACCTGGACTGAGATCACCAGGATGAAAATATCCGACAGTGGGATCAGCGCTGCCCTCTGGACGCCCCTCCTACAAACTTCATGAGCTTCCTGCAGCGGGATAACTGCTGCTGAAAAATGCAGGAGGCGCGCAGCGGGAGGAGGAGCAGCAGCAGGCGTGTGCTGCTCTGACAGGTTGGCTAGGAGGAGGACTGAGGAGACGCACAGCAGTGAGCGGCGAGGGGTTCACCTCGAACGCCTGATTCAGAGGTCACCGAGTCCAGCTCTCACCTGAACCATCAGCTGCTGGATCCAGATCACATCAGATCCTCAGTCAGAGCCTCAGAGCACATGGAACCACAGGAGAACCCTGAAGACCCCGAGGGCCCCAGATCTGAAGAACTAATGAGAAAGTTTGTGCCCCAGAGACCTGGAGCTGCAGATCAGGAAGAAAATAAATCTTTAACCCTTTATTCAGAGATCCAGGCCCTGAAACAAGACCAGACCTGCCCACACACCTCCAGGTCCTGCAGGAGAGTCTGGGGGGGCGCTGCAGGCCCCTCCCTCAGAGAGAGCTCCTAACTAACCTGGATCAGTCCGTCTGCAGAGCCTCGTGGCCCGGTTCAGATGGTGACGGCTGATTTTCTGTTTCCTTTAAGTTCCCGTCAAAGATTCAACGATGACCCTACCTCACACACACACACACACACACACACACACTCTGAGGGGCGCTGTGTGAGGATCCCTGTCTGCAGGAAGTGCTCCTCTGAAGATGCTGGTCATGGTCGGCTGGCGGTCTGGGGTACAGTGTGTTTTCTTAGGCGCCCTCGCCCCGCGCCCCGCGCCCCGCGCCCCGCTCTGGATGCTCTAATGCGGTTGGTATGCCCGCCCTGACCTAGAAACGGGGATAAGCATCGCGCTTAATCAGCCAACAAAAATGGCAGCTTGCTGGCTGCACACTTGTGAATGAGGCGCTCATTATCAGAGGTGCTGATGGTGGGGGGGGGGCAGAGGGTGGGGGGGTCTCCTCCGTCAGATTAGACCTCCTCATGAATAGTCATCAGGCCGTCACGTCACTCCCATGAACCCTCTGTGCTATGAATATTCTGATGAGGCCGCTCCGCGTCCTCCTCTCCTCCTCTTCTCCTCCTCCTCTCCTCCTCCTCTCCTCCGCTCCTCCTCCTCTCCTCCTCATGAATATTGATGCTGAGGACGCTCCGTGTGGCAGCGGCAGTGACCGTGGCGGCCGTGGTGGCACACCGTGCGGGTCAGTTGGACGCAGTGATCCAGCAGCGGCCCCGGCTTAACCAACCATCTGGAGCGTTTAGGGAGCACAATACGCCGAACCCCCGTTAGCTCCAACGCCACAGGAGGAGTGACATCATCACTTTTTAAAGCGCTGAAAAGAAAGCGCCGCTCCATTTCTCCTCAAAGACGCCTCGTCAGCTGATCGGACTGACTCAGGCTTTCTGGGCCCCGGGGCCCCGCTCGGCCCCTGCAGGGCTCCACATGGGTCAGTCCATGATGAGTTTCCTCTCTGTGAAGGAGTGTGTGTGTGTGTGAGTGTGTGTGTGTGTGTGTGTGTGCGCGCAGTCAAACGTGTCAGACAGGAGAGGCTAAAAACAGCATCACATGACCTCGGAGCAGACGCCGTGTGTGGATGAAGGAGGAACATCAGAAGAACTGAGGCCTCTACAGGAACTTTCCAGATCCTTCCTGGTCCAGAGTGGACCCGCAGCTGGCTCTGTGGAGGAGGAGGAGGAGGAGGAGGAGGAGGATTGTTGTTGTGACTTTCAGGAGAGGAGCAGCTCAGACTCTGACTCTCCTCCATCCTGGAGCGTGTGGCGATGGCGGTGGCGGCTGCAGCCCTGAGGACCTGACACGCTCAGGGTGATGTGGGATGCCTGAGGCGTGACTCAGATCATCTGAGCAGAAACCAGAAGCTGGACTGTGATCCAGCTGCTGCCCCTCTGGTCCGAGGAGCTCCCAGAGTCCTCAGGGCCATGTTTGGTCACATCAGAGACGGCACGTGTGTGTCCAGCTCTGCAGCTCCACCCTCACACACACACACACACACACACACACACCTCAGAGGAGGTGGAGGACTCGGGCTGACAGGAGGAGCAGCTCAGATCAGTCTGCTGCTCCCAGCCTCACGTTCCCCTGATTGATGAGCCGTAAAGACAGCAGCTGATCCAGATCCAGGCTCAGGTCTGCGTGTACCTGTCCTGACCCCCATTAGTTCACAGAGTGAGCCGTCAATCAGCTTTATGACTCCCCCTGAGGAGCCAGAGGAGCGCCGGGGACGTGTCAGCTCCCACATCCACTTAGTTTCACAGCGAGCAGGAGGAGTAGGGAGCAGGAGGAGCAGGGAGGAGGAGCCGCGGTGGAAGTGAACCTGGAGATGTAACATGCATATTTTGATAAGTGCTGTGGAACATTCCAGTCATTCTCCACCATAAATACAGCAGAGAGGAGACGCCCCTCACAAACACATCGCCCTGCTCCTCTCTGCTCCTCCCTGCTCCTCTCTGCTCCTCTCTGCTCCTCTCTGCAGCTGCAGCTCGCCGTGTGACCCTGAGCTCAGGAAGTTTCCGCTGGCGAGGCGTGAGAGGCTCTCTGAGGTGTTTACGCTCGTCTCCGTCTCTGAGAGCTCGGCTCAGAAAAATGCAGCCGATAAAATCCCCAAATACCTGAAACCCACAGCGGAAAACACTCCACCACCATAAACACACACTTCTCTCAGACTGTCAGACGGTCTCAGGAGACCAGGAGGACCCAGGAGGACCCAGGAGGAGTCTGGGTTCCCCTCAGACTCCTCCAGGAGCTGAATCTGACTGATGAAAACAGATAAATGTGGATGATACGACGTGTCTGATGACTCTCTGTCTCTGTCTGCAGATCCCACGCCATCACTCTGAGACGTCAGCTCCTGTGTCAGAGCGCCGTGCAGCCCTGCCCTCAGGCCGACAGGTACGCTGTCACATGCTGTAAGGTAAGATTGATGCTGGGAGGCCCCGCCCCGCCCTGACAGTAATTAGCTCGTCTCGTCTGATTGGCTGTAAATCAGCGCAGAGCACACTGAGTGCCCCTCATGTGTCAGTCAGAGCCCACACGCTGTCAGAACTCATAACAGCTCCCGCCGCCGGCCTCCACGCAGCGCGCCCTGCTCAGGTACCAGGGTGTCACGCAGCACGGCCCCCGGCCCCCGGGCCCCGAGCGCCACCATCATTAACATTCCTGGGTTTTCTAACGACGAGCAACATGACAAAACAGCTCCATGTGTCACATGACATCACCACAGAGACGAGTCTATGACAGGATGAATCTACCCATAATCCCCTGTCACCGCAGCACGAACTGGCTCATCACGCCACCGACGACCTCAGGACGCTGGAACTTTATTCGCTTATTATTTACTTTATTTCTCAGGGCTTTAGCTTTAGCTTTAGCTTTAGCTTAGGAATGCTAACTGTTGCTAACTGTCTGTCTCGTTCCTGATCCTGACTCGTGTTCATGGTCTGTCAGATTAGGAGGTGTGTGTGTGTGTGTGTGTGTGTGTGGTGTCTCTTCCTGCCTCTGATTGGATGAGACGTTGCAGCAATGGCGGCTCAGACTGAATCCTCACCTTAGCCCAGCTCCTCCTCCTCCTCCTCCTCTTCTTCGTTGGTGGTTGAAGCATCGTTCGACCTCCCGTTGTGCACAGAGCGCAGTGACCACACAGACGCACAGAGTGGTAATAAGAAATTTATTTCAACAATAAGAAAGCAGAAAATATCTGGAGCATATTGATATGTTACAGACTGTACAGGGTCAGACGCCGGCCGGGCGCCGTCTGAGCTAACACACAGACGCTACGAGGACCTGATGAGGAGCAGGAAGTGTCCCGTGTCAGGGCAGGAAATAGAAAAGAGATGGAGCAGATAGTGGAGTGACTTGATACCCTGATACAGTGTTTAGGCCTCTGTAACCCTCACTCAGTCAGTCAGACCTGGACCTGGTCTACACCAGCTCAGCCTGGACCTCTTTGGTTCGTGGTTCGGTTTAGTCCAGAGCTCAGTTTGTGTCTATAAAAATAACTCTGATTCAACGGCAGCTTCGCTTCGTCTGCGTCCGTACAGCCGCTCAGTCCTCAGTGCAAATATCCTAACAGAGAGGAGGAGGAGGAGGAGGAGGAGGAGGAGGAGGAGGAGGAGGAGGAGGAGGAGGAGGGGACAGGAGGCTGAAGAGCTCGACCTGAAAACATCAGCGTGATGTCAACGAGACGAGACCTGAAACTGTCTCAAAGTGTGTTTCGGTGCCAGCGCGGGAACTCCAGAGGGACTCGTTCATTAAGACGCCAAACTCCAGCTCCGAGTCCCAACTGGGTCAGAGTCAGTCCCAGTTAGCCCGCCTGGTCCCAGAGGGTTCAGCCCAGGACGGATCCAGACTCCTCTGTGATAGACTCAGAGTCCAGACCAGCAGCTGGCTCTGACCCTGACTGTGTGGGCCGAAGACAGGAACCATCCACACCTGGGGGGTCCAACAGGTCCAAGTCTGGACTTCATGACCAGCACCACACTCCTCCCACCCCCTGCTGGCCCCGCCCTCTGTGGGCCCCGTTTCAAGTATTGGCGCTGGTGGGTCAGAGCTGCTGGGTTCTGCTGGTCCGGCTCGGTACGTTGCATAGCTGATGCGGCACTTATTCTCTGATGAAGGTGATGAAGGTGATGAAGAGCTCGGTAAAGGCATTTCAATCTGTGTGTGTGTGTGTGTGTGTGTGTGTGTGTGTGTGTGTGTGAAGGAGCCACAGAGTGTTCAGCAGAGAAAGAACATAAATATATGTACAGGTGTGTGTGTGTGAGTGTGTGCTCCATAAATATTGGCGTGATGATGTCAGAGGGCGGCGTGGCGGCTCAGGCGCAGCCGCACTCCTCCACGATCATGTTGGGGACGTCGCGCTTCACGATGTTGTACTCGTCGTCGAAGTAGAGCATGGACATGGTGCTGAGCTTGGTGGGGATGCAGCAGGAGTTCATGGCGCCCGGGCTCATCCCTCGTATCCGGTACTGGTTCACCACCGCCGTGTGGAAGGAGGAGGCGGAGCCGGGGACGCCCGCCATGTAGGCCGGGCAGTTCCCCTCGCAATAGTTCCCAAAGTATCCGGACGGCGCGATGATCCAGTCGTTCCAGCCGATGAGCCGGAAGTCGATGTAGAACTGCTGGCGGCAGCACAGGCTGCTGCTGCCGTCGCACTCCAGGCCGCGCTTACGGATCCGGTGCTTGGTGTCGGCCTGCCGGGCCTGGACCACCAGGAAGGGCCGGTGGGACTCGTCGTTGTGGTTCAGGAGGACGGGCACCACGCCGTCCGTCTCGCAGCCTTCGCACCGCACGTCCAGGTTCTGGCGGCGGTCGCCCTTCTCGAACACCAGCCGCACGGCGTCCGTCAGCAGGAAGGTGTGCCAGCCGCTGCGCTTCAGCTCCACCCGCTTCTCCACCAGGTTCCACTGGCTGCTGAGGCCCGGCTCCTGGTAGTACACCTTCACCGTCACCTTCCTCCTGGGCCGAACCTCCAGGGGGGACGGCGCCAGCTTGAAGTAGAGCCAGAGCGTGGCCTGCGTCACCAGCAGGTTCTGGTTCCCCTCGTTGGAGATCTGGAAGAACAGGCTGGACTTGGAGGTCCCCAGATCATCTGAGGAGGAAACACACACAGGATCAGGTCTGAGGAGACCACTTCAGACTCCCTGGTTCACTCTGACTGCTCCCATCTGTCTGACAGTCTGTCCTAAAGCCCAGACCTGGAGCTGAGACCAGGACAGACCTGAACCTGAACCTGAACCGAGGAGGGTCTGATGGAGCTGTCAGGGGAAGGAGATCAGAGCTCCTCATCAGGTGTGACCCTCCTGAACCCTGACACAGAGGAACTGAGACCGAGACCAGGAGGACACAGAGTCCAGCTGAGGAACCAGAGAACCAATCAGAGACCAGAACACCCTGACACGTCTGTGAGCTCATCCACCAGGAGGCTCTGACACAACCAGGAACCTGGACCAGGAACCAGGAGCTGAGGGGTCACAAGTCTACACACACACACACACACACACACACACACACACACACACACACACACACACACACACACCTTTACACACACTCCTCTCTGAAGACTTTATTCAGCTGAACCAGAGATCTGCAACACCAAGCTGACAGGAAACAGCAGCTCAGCTCAACGTGATGCAAACACACTCACTCACACACACACACACACACACACACACACACACACACACACACACACACACACTCACACACACACACACACACACACACTGTGTGAATTGTGATGGGGTGCCAGCCTGCAGGGTTTCAGCTCGTCGTTCTGCATTCAGGCTGCACGACCACCAACACAAAAGCTCTGACCTTATACTGAGGGGACCAACACACACACACACACACTCACACACACTGACACACACACACACACTAACACACACACAGCTTCAGTCAGAGTGGTGGATGTGGAAAGCAGATGTTTCCACGCCGCGGTCGGACACACGTGGGCGAAGCAGGTGGTGTCGTTGATCATTTTCAGCTCCTTCAGAGCCGAGCTTTCCTCTGAGCCTGTCGCCGTGCCATGTCCCCCCGCTGACAGCCGCTCGCCGCCCGTAACGCAGCCAACTGGCACGCACGGCGCCGAGGTGGAAGGTCTGCAACACAGCCGCCACAGAGAGGAACATCTGAGGCTAAAAGAGGCTCAGCGGGGAGCAAACCTCCGCCGACACCGAGCTGGGCTGCCCAAATTTATCACACACACACACACACACACAATCTGAGGCCTGAGCCAGCAGCACTAAACTGTCCCTGAATGCAGCACAGGACTCAGAGCAAACACCAGCAGAGTTAGAGGTGAGACTGATCCCTGAGAGACCACAGAGACCCCACAGAGACCCCACAGAGACCCCCACAGGGAGGGGGTCATGCTCAGTCAGAGCCAATCAGCTCTCACTACAGAGACTGGGACGACCTCATGGGCCGCGCTGACAGAGCAGGATCCCTGTAAGAGGAATTGGATCAGGACCTGGTCTCTGAGGCTTCAGCTGAGCCACACAGGAGCACACACACTCTGCTCTTATTTTGGCGTGTTTCAGGCTCCTGGATCAACATCTGGTCAACATCAGCCTGGTCCTTGGGTCCTTCCTCACTCACACACACACACACACACACACACACACACACACACACACACACACACACACACATGGAGCTGGATGGAGGTCACTACCTGCGCTCAGCCTCAGAGTCAGCTCAGAGTCTGTGTGAACTTTCTGAGGACAGGTGTGTGTCCCTCAGTGTGTGTCCCTCAGTGTGTGTCCCTCAGTGTGTGTCCCTCAGTGTGTGTAAGGAGCAGCCTCATCACCCACCTTTCTCTGCGAAGCTGATGATCTCGGAGCTCTCCTCCAGCACGTCGTTGCCCATCGGGTGTCCGTCCAGGTTCGGGATCTCCACCCTCCCGTCCTCTCGCAGCTTCCCGGCGTGCAGCTTCCTCAGCGCCGTCACCATGGCCGCCTTCGACACCGGGTGCGTGATGTTGGGCCTCTCCCTCATCTGCAGCCTGCTCAGGATGTGCCTCTTCACGGCCTCCAAGAAGTCCACGTTCAGCCGGCCCGACTCGGGGTCCTCCGGCTGAGCCACGCCGCAGGACGCGCAGGTATCCTGGGACGCCGTGTGCGCCTCCGCCTCGGTCCCGGGCGCAGCGGTGCAGCGGATGGAGAGGACGCAAGCCACGAAGAGTGCTAGCCTGAGAAGACAGCTCCTCATTTTCTGATCGAGGAGGAGAAGAAAAAGTTTTCCCTCTTTTGACAGAGTCCGAAAATCACCGTGAAGAGTCTGAAAATCCCTCAGTCCTCCGCGGTCTCCATGCGTAACGCGCTCCGCTCAGCTCTGACGCACTTGATGCCGCTCAGTTTGTTTCCATTCACTCCGCGACGCGAGCAGGAGAGCTTTCCATCACATCCTTCTTTGGATCTCTTTGGTCTGTCTCAGCAGCCGGTCCGGGACGGGAACAGGGACCCCTTTCTGCTCCAGGTTCAGGGACTCTGCGTCGAAGTTTGGAGCAGCCTCACACGAAAAGCATCACCTCTGTCAGCAGGAGGAGAAAGCGTGACTTCATGAATCAGCATCAGTCTCCCGCTAACACAGTCCACAGACGAAGAAGATCCGGATCCCACCTGAGCATGGTTCAAGTTCACTCCATCACTGTCCCGCTCCGCGCGAACGCAAAGCTCATCATCATCATCATCATCTTCCTCACTTCAGCGAACTCTCTGGATCTCTAAATCTCTCTCAGACCCTGGTGATCGTGACTCCCGGAGCGCTGCTGCCGGAGTGCCGCTGCGCAATTCACAAGAAGCTGCCGAGGAAGAGGAGGAGAGGAAGGCGTGCCAGAGAGCGCACGGAGGAGCGTTTCCATTCTGGCGTCTGAGACTCAGGAGCCACCACACACCGAAACTTTTATATACAGGGGGGTCAGCCCGGGGGGCGGGGCCAGCGCGGAGAGGCAGGGAGGGGGCGGGGTCAGTCCCTGAGGAGAGGTCTGTGAATTACTCCTACAGGGCTTCATGCTGCGTGTGTGTGTGTGTGTGTGTGTGTGTGTGTGGCTGGGTCTTCCTCTTTAAACAGCCCAGCTTCAGATGCCTCAGTTGTTCGGTGTGTCATGCTCATGCAGCCCACACAGATTTGAAAAGAGCAGAAATTCCTGCTCAGCAGTGAGACTCTGTCACAGAAACACTTCCTCAAACTGAGGTTACGTCACATCATGTGGGTGCTGGAGGAACTCATCCAGGAGCAAACCTTCAGTCTGCAGCTGTCAGGAAGTGGATCCAGGTGAAGGAGTCAGGCTCCTGCAGGTGATGGGACCTGCTCTGCAGCGTGTTTGCTACTCTACACCTCTAAACACGTCCATGTATGCAAACGGCCTGAGCCTGTGTATTCAAATCCACAGTGATCCTGGACAGCTTCTCCCACAGCGTGTGTGTGTGTGTGTGTGTGTGTGTGTGTGTCCAGTGTGAGCCCGCATGGCAGGACGTCCGGACAACAACATTTGTTAGTAAAAACCCTGAAAACAAATCAGGCTGGCAGCTGTAGGCTGACCTTTGACCTCTGGCTGCTCATCATCATACAGGTAAACAACAGGAGCAGGTCAGGTGTGCTCCTCTCCTCATGTGACCCTCTTCGTTTATCACCCAGAGAAATTTGATCTGTTCATCGCTGAATTTGTCTGAACCCTGGATATGCCTAAATATATCCTGTGTGTGTGTGTGTGTGTGTGTGTGTGTGTGTGTGTGTGTGTGTGTGTGTGTGTGTGTGTGTGTGTGTGTGTGTGTGTGTGTGTGTGTGTGAGGGCAGCTGTGGTAAAAATAAACATGATTTCTGTAAATATGGATGAGCTGAGAGGACGTTTGAAGGGACACTCAGGGACGTTAAATGTTTGTGGTTTCACCTCATTTCTTCCGTCTGAGAGCCACTGTCTGTTCAGCTGTGTGTAGAGTAACAGCGCCATCTACTGGTTAAAGCCTGGAACTACATGTTCATGTTTCCGCTGTGGGTTAAATACAGATATTTTCTACAAAAAGAGACAAAATTGACCAAAAACAGAATAAAAAGAATAAAATAATATTAATCAGATTGACAGCAGTCAAGCTATGACTTCATTTCCGCTTAAAAAAAATTAAAATAAATTAAACAAACGTAAGAAATTCAAAAATTAATAAAAATAAAATGTGTTGTTATCAATAATAATTATTCATTACTTAAAATTCATTTTTATTTTTATTGATAATGTAAAAGTTATCGATCAAAAGTAAACAACGAAGAGGAATTCCGTGACATCACTTCCTGTCAGCGCTAACTGCTTGGTTCTGAGATCAGAACACGTACAGATGTCTCACTCCGAGCTTTTTTCAGAGAGTGTTCGTGTTTCGGATAAAAAAGTAGCCTCAGGCTTCATGTAGCTGCACAGAGCTCAGGTCCGGATGTTTGACCCCATGTGGACGTGGACTCAAAGAGACTCTCTGGATCTGAACCCTTTAAACCAGCTAGGCTAGGCTAAGCTAGCTCCGTCCGCCAGCCGCTCTCA
>NW_027437202.1:9512183-9529683 GCF_033239565.1 Halichoeres trimaculatus
TGGGAAGAAGAGGAGCGGCATTGTGCACTATTTACTGCTGGATGGAGAGAAAGTCCCCGCTGCAACACAATGAGGCGGGACCAGAGCTGGACTGTCAGACAGACTGAGAGAGGGGGGCACAGAGACCAGTTCAGACCTGAAACACAATAAACACTGATGCTCAAACTCTGGTGTTCTTCTTCCTCTGCAGCTTCTGTGTCCCCCTCATTTATCCCCATGACCTCTGACCCTCAGCTTTGTTCACAGCCACAGGAAGACATGGGAGAAGTTTCTTTGCGTAGGTATTTTTGCGCAGCCTTTACGCAAAAAGTTGCGTCTTGGATGACTGTGCGTAAAGCGCGTAAAGGTTACCCGAGGAAGGACCGGAAGAATGGAGATTACACGGGAAATAAAAGCAGACATTACTCAGTTTAAGGATCAGGTGAGTCTGTAATCTTTATATTATATATATCAACTATAATTAAGAAGAAATGAAGAAAGAGACAGTTATTGACCACATGCGCATTTAATTTAATGAATTCTAATCAGAAATTTCACTTTTTAATTTCTTTTATTTGTTTTATTGTTTTAATTGAAAGTTTGATAAATGTTGAGTCATATTCTCAGACCTCTGGGAGTCACACCTGATCACAGGTACAGAAACAGGTTTATGGGTCAGACTTAGAGCCGGCTCTCGGTGTTTATTCTGAAGACTCGTACCGGAAGTCCCTGTCCCTAGTCCCTGGCGCTTGACCTCCTGGAGGAGCACACTGAACGCTGCTGACGCTCCCGGTCTGGATCCTGAGGCTCCGGTGGACCCGGGATGGACCTCACAGCACGGGACGGCTGAGTGTTTGTGCGCCGCGTGCGGGACCGTCCTGTAGAATCCGCGTTGCTTAGCAACCCCTGGTTTAACCACAGGGTCGCTCGCGCTCCGCCGGCTCGCGGAGGACGTTAATTGCGCAGCTGGTCCCGGAGACAAAACAACGGACGGAGAGGGACGGGAACAGGCACCCTGAGTCCTCCAGACCGGACTGTGTGAGGCTGCCCCCCTACAGCAGCGGGACTGGACTGGAACCCGGCGTAAAGGGCTGCTCCGGGACCCGCTCCGGGGCGTGAATGCGCCTCTTATCCGCTCCGTGAAGCGCACCGTAGCGGCTGGAAAACGGTGAGTTAGTCCTGAACCTGGAAGCTACTGCTAGTTAGCTTTAGCTGGATAGCATAGCCGCCTAGCAGCAGGCCGTTTCCCCCTGTCTCAGGCTCTAACAGACCGACCGGGGACGATCCCGGACTCTCAGACGGAGCAGGAACCGTCCTGTGGTCCGCGCTGGGTCCGGGAGGACGTGTGGGAGCGGCGCGCAGCCTGCAGCACATCTGTCACTGCGCCGGGACTGGGACCAGGGACGCCCCGGGGAACAGCTGCTCTCACCGGCCAGTGTGTGCAGGCTGACCGCCCCCTGGTCCCAGCGCTGACAGAGCCTCAGAGGGAGAGGAGGGACACACACACACACACACACTCACACACACACACACCGGGAACCACCGCGTAATCCGGTTTAATGATAGTTACTGTAGACCTGCAGGGTCCAGGTAGAGATTCAGAACCTGAGGGCTCCTGGAGGTCACAGCTGTCACCTTCCTGATCTGTGCTCACCTGTCCCCCCCCCACCTGACCAACAGCTCTCTTTGTTTTGGATCCAGGCGCAGAGATGAACTACCAGCAGCACCTGGCCAACTCGGCCGCGATCCGGTCCGAGATCCAGAGGTTCGAGTCCGTGCACCCCAACATCTACTCCATCTACGAGCTGCTGGAGCGGGTGGAGGAGCCGCTGCTGCAGAACCAGATCCGGGAGCATGTGATCGCCATCGAAGGTAGGTCACAGACCCCGAGACATGGGACGGGCAGGGTCCTGGTCCTGATGTGGGTCACTGAGGGTGCGTCAGGTTTTCATCCTCTCTGCTGAGGGGGACTCTGTGCTGCAGGTTTACACCTGACCCTTGTTTTGATCAGTTTGATGGGCTGTGTGGGATGGATGAGTGTGTTTGGGGGTCAGGCTGATGTGAAACTCTTGATGAGGTTTTTTCTGGTTGTTGTGTGTCAATGTGCACAGCTGTCTGAGCCACGCAGCAGCAGCAGCAGCAGCAGCAGCAGCAGCAGCAGCAGCAGCAGCAGCAGCAGCAGCGCGGTGACTCTCTGCTGCTCTGCTCATTTCCATGTTCCCTGAATGTGCAGCGCTCGGTGACTCACTCAGCGGCTCGCGCTGGAAATAACCCAGAACAGCAGCAGCAGCAGCAGCAGCTCTGTCATCCTCCGTCTCTGCCCCTCAGCGCACATCTGGACGTGTCGCTCACACTCGGGTCATGTTATGCAAGCCCCCAGCTGGAGAGGCCACTATCCTGTGTCTGTGTGTGTGTGTGTGTGTGTGTGTGTGTGTGTGTGTGTGTGTGTGTGTGTTATGTAAGGAAACTGTGTATTCCTCTGACACACACTCCTGCTGCTCCATCACACAGGTCCTGATTCCTCCGTGTTAATCAGACGCTCCTCGGCCTAGTTACAGCTCTGTGACTCACATCGTCTCCTCACACACTTCCTACGGCACAGGGCTCATTTGCATGTTTGTGTGTGTGTGTGTGTGAGTGAGGATGGATGGGTGTCCTGGCAGCCAGGTGACTCTGACCCACTTTCAGCAGCAGCTGGATGAAGGATGGAGGATCAGAGACGGCTCCTCCTCAGCAGGAAGTCGGCTCAGTTTCATTGAGGCGTCAGCAGCAGATCAGAGGACGACTGTTTCTCACTTCTTTTGTTATTATCGGAGAAACGTGAAGCGTGATACGACAACAGAGAGTCCCCGTCAGCTGGGATCAGAGACAGGAAGCTGCTCTGTGTCTGTAACGTGTCTGAGCAGAGTCTTCCTCTGCAGAGGGGGCACCAAACACAGGTCCTGAAAAACAGGCCTCTCCAAACACCAGGAGCAGGTTAGACCGAGTCCTGCAGAGACTGACGCAGAGTCTGAGCTGTCAGGGACCGGCTGCTGGAGCAGGAAGTGTCTGAGGATCAGGCTGTGGTCCATCAGGCCTCCTTCAGTCAGAGCAGCCTGTTTATCAGAGCTGCCTCTCACACACACACACACACACACACACACACACACACACACACAGAGCCTTTGTCTGGGCCTCTTTGTCTTACTCCTGCAGCCTGCAGTCACTGAGCGCTCCGTGTGACCCAGTTTGCCTCTCCGTGTGTTTGTTCAGCCTGCAGCCTCTGTGGATCCTCTCCCAGTCCTCGCTCTGTGCCCACAGGACCCGCGGCTCAGGTTTCAGGTCTGCAGACTCCCATACAGGAGCTGAACCTGGAGCTGAGACGGTCTGGGTCTGAGCTGCAGGTGAGACCACCTGTAGCCAGAGGAATGGAGAGTAAAGGAGCTGAGACCAGGGTCTACCTGTTGGTCTACCTGTTGGTGTTAGTCAGCTGCTGAAAGCTGTGTTTACCTTCTGTCTGTGTTCTCAGGATCCTCCAGGGTCTGGGTCTGGGTCTGGGTCTGGGTCTTGGTCTGGGTCTGGGTCTGGGTTCAGGTTTGGGGTGTGTGTGTGGACTGTTTGTACTCATGTGTTTGTGAGCTCCCCCCTGAAAGCTCCAGTGATGTGGGGGACAGTGTCAGGGTGCATGAGGAGGCGCAGAGTGATGATGTAAGTCTTTGTGGAGGCGCAGAGTGATGATGTAAGCGAGCAGCTGATTGACGTCCTTTAATAACAGTAATAACAGGGAACAGGATGCTCTGGAGCGGGGCTTTGCTTCTTACGTAACAGCAGCTGATGCATGAGATCTCTGCACCTTTTGTCTCACACACACACACACACACACACACACACACACACACACACACACACACACTCACACACTGCAGTCTAAAGTGGTTGTGGGTATTTTTCTTCTTCACAATGATTTGTTTTCCTGCGGCGCTCTTTCATTAGGCCTAATGCGCGAGGTGAAGCATGAGTCATCAGCGGGATGCAGTGAGCGCGCTCAGTAGAGGCCGCGCTGATAACGAGGAGACGGTGATTTACAGGATTAGCAACACGTAAACACGTTGATCATTCGCTGTAACATGACCCACATCTGAGCGCCGTGAGGGGCGTGGAGGGGGATCAGCTGGAGACCAGGTTTGTGCTGACATCACAGCCTGGGGTCAGACAGAGGTCAGAGGTCAACCAGTATAACCAGCTGATATGAAACCAGTAAGACTTTAGGGTTAACTGGGATTATTCTCAGGTTACACCTCAGACCTGTGAAAACCAGGGTTTGTGGATCTGGAGGAGAAAAGGCCCATCCTCGTCCTCAGGAAGAGATTAACGAGATGAGCGTGTCCCCTCAGAGCCCTGATGGTCGTTAAAACCCAGCGGATGCGGTCTGCTGGTCCAGCTCATCGATCGGTCTGCGGAGGAGGCAGCGGGGGAATACTGATGCAGGAGAAATGTCAGAGACGTGCGCGGCGTGTTGGAGCGGCTCCTTCAGGGTCTCCTGAACCCCGTCACTGAGACCTGCTCCTGAGGGTGAGGGTCTGGATCCCGGGCAGGGAAGGGAACTGGACTCAGCTGATGAGGAGTTTCTGATGTTGCAGGGGATTCTGGGTAAAAACCTGGCTGCAGGCGGCCATTAGGGAGATGTGGTTATGATCCAAACACATGAGTGCACTCGAATGCCGCCGTCCTCACACCGTGTCCTCAGACCGCGTCCTCAGACCGCGTCCTCTCTCTCAGGTTTTGTTCGTGGTGGTTTTCTGAGGACACCGCGTCTAAAGAAAAGTCTTTTCCTGAAGTTTAGAGATCTGATGATGTAACAGCCGCTCCACGCTCTTTAAGTTCAACAATCAGGAAGTCCTGAGGCGTCTGCGTTACACAACGCCTCCTCCAGCTGAAGGAGGGAGAGGAGGAGGTGACGTCTTCATCAGGGTGATAATCTGACGTCTGTCGGCCCTGACACCCTGCTGAGACACAATGTTTGCTCCTTAATCCCTCTGTTTGGAGGCTCAGCAGCCAGAGACCAGATCCCAGAGTCCAGATCCAGATCTGGGTCTCTAATGTGAGGGTGTTAAAGAGTCTCTGTCCTCTTCAGGAGCCTGCAGCTGGATGGAGCGTCTTTAACTCATCCTGTTTTCTGTTTGTGTCTCCATCTTTAGCTCTGTGTAGATCTATGTCCTCCTCCTCCTCCTCCTCCTGCTCCTCCTCTGAACCAGTTTAATGGGTCATTGTGTCTGAATAATGCAGAGCTGCAGACTTTGCTGCTAAATTTGGTTTTTGTAGCTCAGAGCTGATTGGCTGATCAGCATCTTCAGCGTCTGTTGTTTTCTCCTCGTCTCTTCCTCCTCATGTCGGACCGGGCTGGTTCCTGACCCCGAGCGGTTCTGCTCATGTCGGACCGGGCTGGTTCCTGACCCCGAGCGGTTCTGCTCATGTCGGACCGGGCTGGATCCTGACCCCGAGCGGTTCTGCTTCCTGTGTGCGTCTCAGGCTGAGGTCAGAGGTCACAGTGAGAGGAGGTGGATGTGTTTCACCTGCTGGTCCGGTTCAGAGGAGAGGGGTCGGACTGCTCCTCTCAGACCTCCACCTGTCTCCTGTCACCTCCTCCTCCTCCTCATGAGTCTCACCTGAGGAGCGTGGCGTGTTTCAGCCTCAGAGGAACAGATCTGTGGTCTGAGCAGGAAGTGCTCAGTTCTCCATCGGCTCGGCAGACCACAGCCCGTCCCCCGAGGTTCCTCTTCCTCTCAGAGTCTGATGGTGACTCAGAGACCGGGTCTGACCCTGGACCTCTGATCCTTTACGTCATCTCCAGATCTGCTCCTGCCTCCCCTCACTCCTCCTCAGAGCGGCCTTGTTGCAGGTTTTGATCCTGGGTCTGATGGAGCGGCTCAGGAAGCAGGGAGGTGTTGGTTGTTGGCGTGTTGTTGGCGTGTTGTTGGCGTGTTGTTGGCGTGTTGTTGGCGTGGGAGCAGCTGTGGCGTCCAGCTGCAGCAGACCTCTTCCTCTCTGTGTGGACAGGAAGCTGCAGACACTGACCCGACCAAAACAATAGCCCCCCCTCGCCCCCCCTCCTGCTAAAGGTACAGAAATAGGTCGCTGGCGGCGGCGGCGGTGGTGGCGTGCTTCCTGCGCTCTTTAACAATGCTCCACAGCTGTCTCAGGTTACACGCCGCTCAAAGCTCAGACTCAGAGGATCCTCAGGACCCTGTCCTCTGAGATCCCGGGATGCCTCAGTCCATCTGAGCTCCCAGGAGTGGATGATGTCACTTCCTGCATCGATCGCTGAAGATGAGGATGTGAGGATGGAGGCGGTCCTGGATGCAGAGTGCTGGGTCTGGATCATTCAGCGCCTGATGAATCCACCAGCAGCTCGCCTCATTAGACCGGCTCCATGAAGACCTGGTCCCCTCCATCCCTCTGAGTCCTCAGATCCACCTCAGCACCTGACGGGGACCAGTGAGGTCATGGTTCCTACGTTTTCTCTCCTCCAGTCCCAGACCTGAACATGAGGCTGCTGGGCTTCATGGAGATCAGGTCCTCGTCCCAGACCAGGAGGTGAGAGGGAGCCTCAGTGATGTCACAGGAAGCAGAGTGCTGACATCACAGGGTGTGTGTGAGCACGGTGTGTGTGTGTCCTCAGAGCGCTGAAAGTGATTTTTGGAGGTCACCAGGCGAGCGTCGCTCCATCTGTCCTTCAAACAGGAAATCAATCCTCCGTCAGACGGCGTCTTTGTTCTGGGTCACCATCTGTCCCGCTCTGCGTGTTTCAGTGACGCAGCACGCAGGAACACACACATCTCATCAGCTGGGAGCAGTGTGTGAGCTGTGTGTGTGTGTGTGTGAAACTGTTGATAACATGTTAAACTGTGTGACAGCAAACATACATCCAGCTGCAGCTGACCTTTGACCTTTGACCTCTGACCTTTGACCTCTGAGCTCTCCTCCGTGATCAATAACAGTCGGATCAGACTGAGAGGAGCAGCATGTAGCATGTAGCGTGTAGCATGTAGCATGTAGCGTGTAGCTGGTCCTCGTGGGTTTCGTTGTGTTTCCTGTAACCATCCTCGTCTCTGGAGGCCTCCTCTCTGCGCTGAGCGGTGGGCGTGGCCTGTGGCTCGGCGTGTAGAGTATCACACTCGGGGACAGCGTGTCCAGCAGCCCGTCACGTTAATCTCTTCATTTTAAGTACGGATTATTAATCTGCCTCAGCTGTAGTCAGAGAGCAGCGCTGACCCCGAGGGACGGCAGGGGCCAACGCTTTCTGGCAGGAGGAGCGGGCCCTGGCACGGGCACACACACTCACACACACACTCACACACTGATGCAGTAAGCTGTTTGGAACACACACACACACACACACACACACACACACTTTTAGTGATGCAGAGAAACGCTGTGTGCAGCTTTTATCCGACCATAAAACATCTCCTCTCTCCTCCTCTCCTCCTCTCCTCCTCTCCTCCTCGGGGACTCTGATGACTCACCCTGAGCTCCTTCCTGTGTCTGTCAGTCTTTACAGGTTCAGCTCTGCGCCTCCCCCATCCTCCTCCTCCTCCTCCTCCTAACAAACAGACTTTAAGGAGGAGGAGGTGCTGTTTCTGATCTGAGGAGATTTTTCATCCTCTGCTGGTTTCTGTGAGGGACAGAGGAGGAAACAGCTGATTTCAGGAGGAGGAGGAGGAGGAGGATTAGGAGTGAATTAGGGAGGAGGAGGCAGGAGAAGAGGAGAGGAAAGCTGATCCCTGGAGCCACCCTCCAACAACAAAGCATTCTGGGACAAAAATGGGTCTTCTGTTAAAAGAGTCTGAGTGGGAAGCCCCGAATTCCCGAGCGATGCAGCGTGACCTTTGACCCCATGACACGTCGGCCTCACACAGACCGTCTGTTTGTCCCGGTCTGAGCACGGCGTCCTCAGTCCTCTTCAGAGGGACCAGAGACTCTGAGGGTCTGACGTGGACCTGATGCAGGTCTTCAGATACAGGACGTGTTCAGCAATTCATCTGGTTTTTGGTGCAGAGCCGCCCCCCTTATTGATGGGTTCAGGATTTAGGGCTGACAGAGTCCGTCCTGCTCCACAGCAGCAGCAGCTCAGAGTTATGGCTCTGTACACACAGTGTGTATGTGTGTGTGTGTGTGTGTGTGTGTGTGATGCATCCACCTCTCAAGGTCACACACACTCCTTCATGAGATGAGTTATACTCCAGTCTGGCTCCAGTCCCTGCAGAGACTCTCTGGGTTTTCTGCTGGACTTCCTGTCCCTCTTTCAGTCTTTGTGGTCTGAGGTGTCAGACCTGCACTCTGAGGAGTCCAGAGTCTCCTGAAGCGGACTGGTTTAGTCCAGACTCAGGCTGCAGGAGGAGATATCGATGACTGGGATTCAGTCTGTGTGGTGTTTGTCATCCTCTGGGTGAAGCTGATCCTCTGCTCTCTCTGGCCTGCAGTGCCCCCTGCTGGTAGACCCGTGCCTCCTCCTGTCTCCCTTCACACCAGATTTCAGGCCTTGTCGCTCCAGCTGATTGTTCTGGTGGTTTTGGGGTCACAGTTGTCAGCTCTGGTCTTCGTCCCGTTCACTCTCAGGTTTTGTTTTGTGTCAGAGACCAGCGAGGGTTTTTCCACGCTCAGACGTCAGTTTACCCTCCACGCTCTCAGGTGTTTCCCTCAGCTTCAGGTCAGGTGATCAGTTCCTCTGTCAGACTGAGGGGAGCTGGTCTGGGCTTTAGTTTGGATCTGGTCTCTGATCCAGACTCTCTGTTCCTGGTTTCAGTGAGTCCCTGTTTCTCTGACCCCTCAGGTCACACGCTAACCTCTGAGTCCTGCTCTCAGGCCGTAGTTCCTCCTCTCTCCGTCCTGTTTGAGGAAGTGTGGCTGGTTGTCATGGCGATTCATGTGGAAAGTGTGTGTGTGTGTGTGTGTGTGTGTGTGTGTGTGTGTGTGTGTGTGTTTAGGACAGCTTCCTGTTGTTCTCTGTGTCCCCGCACTTCCTGTGTTTCAGCAGCAGGGGGAAGCAGTGGGCTGTGGTTTGTTATGGCATGAGAGGAATGCTGGGTATTTCTCTGAGTGTGTGTGTGGGTGGTTCAGTGCAGCCGCAGTGTGTGTGTGTGTGTGTGTGTGTGTGTGTGTGTGTGTGTGTGTGTGTGTGTGTGTGTGTGTGTGTGTGTGTGTCATTTTAATCCACAGTCACTGAACTTCACTTTGCTCTCTGCGTTTTCAGGAAGGATCAGTTAGAGGTTTATTAAAGCTGGAAATACAGTAATCAGTCAGTGTGTGTGTGTGTGTGTGTGTGTGTGTGTGTGTGTGTGTCCAGGGGTAGCATAACAACACATGTATGCACAAATGTGACACGCATAGATTGCATGTATGTTAGAGATGTACACACACGGGACGCTTCACAGGCTCTGAATAATGCATGGCTCCTCTCTCTGCTCTCTAATGATGTCTCCAGGGTGTGTGTGTGTTGGTGTGTGTGTGTGTGTGTGTGTGTGTGTGTGTGTGTGTGTTAAATACCTTCAGGACCATTTTTACCCTGTCAGACTTTAAAGCTGATCCTAAATTAACATTTATTCATTTCAAGTAAAAAAGTGTTTACTCCTGATTTATCTACGTCCCCTCTCCTTCTCCTCCTTCTCCTCCTCCTCCTTCTCCTCCTCCTCCTCTCCTCCTCCTTCTCCTCCTCCTCCTCTCCTCCTCTCTCTGTCATTAAGTGTTGTCATCTCTCAGCTCCCAGCTGTCCCTCCCTCCACACCTCCTCCTGCCTTTTTACTTCCTGGTTTTGGACCAATCAGAGCCTCCTTTCTAACGCGCTTCATTCAGACCTCAGCTCTGCAGCCGAGCATCTGCTTCCTATTGTATCCAGATTAAACTCAGCTCTGTGTGTGTGTGTGTCCTCTCCTGGGAGTCAGCTGCCTCCCTCTCTCCCACACACACCTTTGGAGTGTGTGTGATCTTGTTTTGGTCTCGCTGAGCTCAGGTTTTAGGAGGAGACCTCTTCAGATGTCCCTGATCCAGGACTGGTCTGGTCTCCTTCCCAGCAGCCTCTGCATTCAGTCTGCACATGCTCAGTGAGGGCACACACTCAGATCCATCAGGCGCCGAGCCAGCCGTGCAGCCCCCTCCCCTTTAACCCGGGCAGTCACCATGGCAACAGACCGGGCGTCTGGAACACGGGGTGGGGCTGGGCAGGTTTCTCCTCTGCCCCCCTTCCACACACACACACACACACACACACAGCATCTCATCTCCATAGAACAATCCAAGGTCACCTGTCAGCTGTGAGGCTTTTTGGCCTACTGTGTTGCCGTAGCTCAGCGTGTTGGAGCTGGAGGATCTCAGAGACGATCCAGCTCAGTCTGTGGTGGACTGACCCAGGTCTCTGACCGTTCCTGAACCAGGACGACCTGTTTTACTGATTTCATCCTCTGCTGTGTGTTGCTCTGTTAGTAGTGATGTCATATCTCTGCTCTCCTCTGATTGGCTGCTCCTGTTTTCTCCCCTTCACCTGCTGAGACAAACATTCATCCTGACAGCCTCTCTGTTTGTAGTTTTTAAAGTTGTAGTCCATTTCCCTCCATGTTTGAAGTCTTTGTTTGTTTGTTGTAAGGCAGTTGTGTGCCTGACCTTTGACCTTTGACCTTTGACCTCAGCTGTGTTTTTGTTATTGTTATTGTTTAATCTTCACTGAGGAAGATTCTCTGACTGCTTTAAAACGTCTGGTGTGTGTGTGGACGTCCTCCTGCCAGCAGGGGGCCTCCCTCTTCTCCTTGTGCCTCTGCCTCCCCCTTCTCCCCCTCCTCCCCCTCCTCCTCCTCCTCTTCCTCCCACCTTCTCCTTCCCTCTGCTAACTGACCCATTTTCCCCGTCTCAGGGGGGTGAGGTGTGTGTGTGTGTGAGAGTGTGTGAGAGTGTGTGTGGAGGGGAGGGAGTCGAACCCCCTGCTGCTCGCTCCCTGTCTCTTTGATGCAGGAAAAAAACCTGCTCCTGTAGGAGGAGTGTGTGTGTGTGTGTGTGTGTGTGTGTGTGTGTGTGTGTGTGTGTGTGCTGGGTGTTTGCTAAACATGACTGTCACTGAGGCACTTTGCGTCTGTTTTACCTGTTGTGCTTTGATTGTGTCAGTGTGTGTGTGTGTGTGTGTGTGTGCGTGTTCGTGTATGTGAGTGTGTGTTGTTAGCGTGTTGTTCTTAACACGCAGCTTTAAACACGCAGCCTCAGAGTGGGAGGATCTGCTGCTGCATGCAATTTCAGACATGCTTCAGTTCTGCCTGATCTCTGCGCGCCTCATGCATACATATTTCATAGGAGAGCAGGAGCACGGGGAGTTCGACACGCAAAGGAGGCGAGGAGGAGGAGGAGGAGGTGCAGTCAGTCAGAGGAACTCTTGTGCTTCTTTTTTCAGCGTTTTGTTTGTCCCTCTGTGTTTCCTCCTCCTCCTGCTCCTCCTGCTCCTCCTCTCTGTGGAGCTGACCCCTGTTAGCCTCCCTGTGTCCTCCTATTAGCAGCACCTGGTCCAGGTGAGGATGGGGGTCAGGGAGCTGCAGGCTGCTGGTCCTGATAAGACCCTGGTGGTCTCAGGAGGCCTGTGGACAGGTTAAGCCCTACAGGATCCTCCTCTCTTAAGGGGAGGACATGACGCCTCCTTCAGAGAGCTCCTGTTGTCAGATCATAAACTGAACATTTCTGTGGCGTGGAGGACCGGTGGTCTACACTCTAACCCCCCAGCTTGGCTCAAACTGGGCTAATTGAGGCAGATTTCATGGTCTGAGCTACAATTAGAGGAGAAGCAGGAGCAGGAGGAGGAGAATGAGGAGGTGTTTGATGCCGTGTAGCTTCAGCTTCAGCCTCCATCAATGTGTAATTTAACATCTCCACATGAGCCACAGAGACCAGCTCACACTGACTGCTGTGCTTATCAGGCCAGCATCACACACACACACACACACACACACACACACACACACACACACACACACACACACACACCATCTGCTTTCATCTGATGCAGTCGTCAGGTGGAGCGGCCTTTTGAAGCCGTGTTTGATGTTCGCGTGTCGCACGCTCTGAAGTGACACGCATCGTGGAGGAGCAGAGAGTGTGTGTGAGTGTGTGTGTGTGTGTGTGTGTGTGTGTGTGTGTGTGTGTGTGTGTGTGGGGAAGTTAAAGGAGAAAGTTGCCGGCGGCGGCTGCAGCTCTAATCTTGATTAATCCCAGTAATAATCCAGAAGGCGTCAGAAGCCCAGTTTTGTAGGAGTGGAGGTTTAGGTGAGGAGGAGGGAGTGGTAATCTCCTCCTCCTCCTCCTCCTCCTCCTCCTCCTCCTCCTTGAGATGGAGGGATGTGCTGATGGACGGGTGGAGATGGGGGATGAGAGAAAGTGCTGAGATTTTACTTTAAGTGGTCCGAGAGGAGATGAAGCTGTTTGACCTCAGAGTGGTTGAGGATCCTCAGACTCTCAGCAGACCTTAACACCAGGCTCATCAGACCCAGGTCAGTCCAGCTCCCAGACTCAAGTCCACCTGAAGGCCCAGACCAGAGCGGCCTGGACAGACTGAGTCCTGCAGAGATGTGACGTGTTTGACAGTCTCTGAACCTCCATGGCTCCCAGGGAGCTTTAAAGAGCTGTGACAGACAGAGGAGGAGGAGGAGGAGGAGGAGGAGGAGGCTCCACCCTGTTTACACACACTGCTCTGCTGCCTGAAAACACGGCACAGACACTTTCTGATCCTCCTCTTCCTCCTCTCCGTCCTCCTGCTCCGTGGACTCAGTGGTTTCACGCACGGACAGAAGTTTGCAGCGTGCGTAATGACGCACAGAGACGTGTCGCGTTCTCGGTGTTTCCCGCTGTTTTTTTATGGAGCAGCTCTTGGTGAACTTCAGATCCAGGTCCAGTCTTTACTGTGACTCCGCCCCGGGTTTCCCCCCCGCCCCCTCCCGTCGCTGTGGTCGCTGTGTGTCGGTGTTGAGCGGAGAGCGCTCAGAGAGCAGGCGGAGCGGAGCAGCGGAGGAGGGAATGGGAGCGAGTCTGCCGAGCCTGTCAGGGAGGTTCAGACCTGGGATCAGCCAGGGGGAGAGGACCGGGTTCAGGGCCCCGAACACCGACTCTTAAAGTCCATTTGAAGCCGGTCTGAGGAGCAGGGCGCTCGGCGGGCTGGCTGCGCGGCGCTGCGGGGGATGTGCTCACACAATGGGAGCCGACGCTCCGGCACGGTCCGGGACGCGGCGCTGGAATAATATTTACCCCTCCTGTGTGTAATGGAGACGCGTATCCCGGAGCAGGACCAGGAGCACTTCCTCTGTGAGAAGAGAAAAGGGTTTTTCAGGCAGGGGGTCTCCTCAGAGTCCCGGAGCTGCTGAGAGAGCGCAGAGGAGCAGAGAGGAGCGCAGAGAGGAGCAGGACGCGCCTGCTCGATGCGTTTGGTGCCGGTTTGAATTCCTCCGGGATGAGCACGGAATGTGTTTCCTGCACTGTTTGCACATCTGGATGAAGGGGGGGGGACGGCTGGTGCCCTGTGGGTCTCCTCTGAGCTGAATCTGAGTCTGAAGGCTGGAGCAGGGACCTGAGGATGGTCTGAAGGTTGGAGAGGAGTCAGAGGATTTTAGGACTTTGTTTCCTGAGCATAGAGAGAGTGCACACAGACTTTGAGGAGCAGGGAGTAGGAGGAGCTCAGGAGCTTCTGGGATGTACCTGCTGGACAGGATGGAGCGGGGAACCCCTCAGAGGAAGACGGTCTACAGGATCTCCCTGACCCTGGTGAAGAGGGAGAGTTTGGACGGTGAGGACGGAGGGTCGAGCCCCCGGCAGGCGGAGAACCCCAAGGTGAGCGCCTTCAGGAGGGAGGGCTCTGTGGAGGTGCAGCGCGGGGGGCTCCTGGAGCAGCTGAAGGAGGTGGAGGACGAGTCCGAGGAGCTCTCTGCGTCCCGCGGCCTCATGAGGACCTTCAGGACCTTCAGCACCGGGCAGCTGGAGCTGGGCCGGCTCAAACTGAGCAGGAGGCAGCAGAAGGAGCTGAAGGAGAAGACCAGCAGCCCCGTCACAGAGACCCAGGAGAACACCCCGGCTCCAGGTCCAGAGGAGACCAAGGGGGGTGGGGAGGAACCCCAGGAAGCGAGGAGTGACCCGCTGCAGAACGGGAGCGCGGAGAAGAAGAAGAGACTCCTGAAGGCAAAGAGCATGGAGGAGAGGAGCAGTGAGCCTCCTCCTGAAGGAGACTCCAGGATGCCCCACTCCAGGAGCAACGGGAAAACCTCCAAGGGGACCTCCCCTGAGACCCCCCCTCTGAAGCGGCCTCCTGGTCTGCTGCGCCGCAGCTTCAGCTTCAGACACTGGAGCGGCGGCGAGCTGCTGCGTCTGCGCGCGCTCTCCAAAGACAAACACCACAGCAGCTCAGGCTGCATCAGGCAGGACGACGGCGAGGCTCCGCCCACGCCGCGCCTCTCCGACCCCACACGGGTCAAGAGCAGGACTCTGGAGGTGGGGGCCGTCCTCAACAAGACTGACTCCATGTCTGAGCTGAGCCGCTGGGAGAGGGCGCGGGGCAGCAAGAACCGCACCCTGGACAACAGCGACCTGCTGCGGCTGGCGGCGGAGAAGGACGGGTCAGGGGGGGGCTTCCTGCTCAGAGGAGGGGGCGGGCGCTCCAGCGACCGGCGCCTGGTTCGCTTCTTCAGCGGGATCTTCTCCAGGAGGGACGGCGGGGCCTCCTCCAGTCCCCTGGGGAGTCCCAGCACGGACCGGGCCCTGAGGCGGGGCAGGAGGACGGTTCTGTCCCAGTCCAGCACGGAGAGCGTGAACGGAGGTGGCGTGGAAGGTAACGCATCTCTGACATCACTGCACCATGTGACCTGAGGGCGCAAAGTTTCCCATCAGCCCCTGCTCTGACGCTCTGAGGGGAAACATGGGGTGTGTGTGTGTGTGTGTGTGTGTGTGTGTGTGTGTGTGTGTGTGTGTGTGTGTTTGTTTTGGACAGCAGGGTGATGTTTGGTTGTAGCAGCAGAGCGACCTCCCTCTGTTTGTCTTTCATTACTCTGAGCTGCTCCTCCTCAGCTCACACTCTCTACCTGCTCCTCCTCCTCCTCCTCCTCCTCCTCCTCCTCCTCCTCCTCCTCCTCCTCCTCCTTCCTCACTCTGAGTTCAGGAGGAGGCCTCCACCTCCTTTTTATCTGCACACAAACACGGTCAGCATCCTCTTTCCACGCTGAGAGGACGAGTGGAAAACATGACGAGAGGAAGTGGATCACACAGATAGACGTGTGTGTGTGTGTGTGTGTGTGTGTGTGTGTGTGTGTGTGTGTGTGTGTGTGTGTGTGTGTGTGTGTGTGTGTGTGTGTGTGTGTGTGTGTGTGTGTGTGTGTAGCTCCATGTGTTAACACCTCTGCAGGACTCTGTCTGCTGTCAGAGGAACATGTAAACATCAGGTCCAGGTCTGGGCGTCCCCCTGAGGACAGATCTACCTGTTGTCTCAGTCCTGCTCTCACGTTACCTGCTCCTCTCTGAATCCTCAAAACCTGATGCTGGTCTGGATCAGACTCTGTGGGTCTAGATCAGACTCTTAAGGTCTTGATCAGACTCTGTGGGTCTCCCCTCAGCCGTCTTTGTGCTAAGTCTTGAGTCTGGATCTGGGTTTCTCCTGGTCCCTCTCACACCAGCAGTCTCAGAGGTGGACGAACAGGTTTAGCGCATGTGTGTGTGTGCAGCAGTGTGTGTGTGTGTGTGTGTGTGTGTGTGTGTGTGTGTAGAGGCTGGTGGTCGGTGAGGTGGGGGTGCAGGGCCTGAGCCTCCACATATTTGGGATTCCTGAGACGAGGTGGAAGTGTGTGTGAGTGTGTGTGTGTGTGTGTGTTGGTCCCATTAGTGTCACAGTGAGATAAAGAGTGTGTGCAGGTGAGCTGACGCAGCGTTGCTTTGTCAGGAAACACACACTCAGTGTGCAGACGTGTGTGTGTGTGTGTGTGTGTGTGTGTGTGTGTGTGTGTATCTATAGGGAATACGTGTAGGGGAATGTGTGTGAGGGTTGTGGATATGGGTGTGTACTCAGGGTGGGGAGGGCAGTGTGTGTGTGTGACCTATATCAACAGCCATGCAGAAGTAATACATGCACACACACACTCTCACACACACACACACACACACACACTCCTGCACTGATCAAATGGTTTGACTGGAGCTCCTCCTGATGAAACGAGCTGTTGCTCCGTTAGAGAGACTTTGATCCTCGTCTCTGCTTCACACACACACGGAGACACACACACACACACACACACACACACACACACACACACACACACACACACACACTCAGATGCTGGGAGTGAGCCACAATGGATACAAAGGAGAGTAAATCCTATTAGGAGAAATGCTGCAGGGAGCACAGAGGAGGAGGGATGCTCTCCTCCCTCCTTCTTTCCTTCCCTCCTCTCCTTTCCTCCAATATATCCTCATTATCTTCTGTCCTTGTTTGTCTCTCCTCCTCTTCTCCCTCCATCGTATCATTCTGTGTTCCAGCTTCCTGTTTCAGGAGCAATGTGTGTGTGTGTGTGTGTGTGTGTGTGTGTGTGTGTGATCATGACTCGTCTCCCTGACCGTCGTCTGTCCGTCCGTGCGTCTCTCTGCAGATTTCTAATCTCAGAGTGGAAACTCTGACACTTTCATTCTTGTGTTTTGGCCTCGTTTGGGTTTCACGCTGCTCACTTCTAATTCAGCCCGGCCTCGTAAACAAACGTCACATGACCCAGAATCAGAGGCTGTGATTGGACGAGAGTGTTGGAGGTTTTTTTCTGCTGAGATGGATTTCATAGAGCCGCTCTGCAGACAGAAACTTCAGTGTTAGCTCAGTGTTAGCTCAGTGCTAGCTCAGTGTTAGCTCAGAGCTAGCATGTGTCCTGTGTTCCATATCAGTGTGTGTGGGTGTTTTTGGAGGACACAGAGGTGAGGAGTGGAGGATTGTGGGATACCAAAGTGGGCCAGGGACCGTCCTGGTTCTCTGAGTCTCTGATGGGAACTTTATTTCTGTCCGTCCTCCTGAAGGGCTCCGTTCTGACCAGATTAACTCTGCAGGCGGGTCAGGCCAGTGGAGCACGGTGTGTGAGAGTGTGTGTTGTGGTCTGAGCTGTCCTGTCTTAAAAGAACTGGAGCAGAGCGTGAACGTGAGAGCAGGAACTCGGAGCAGATTCACCAAACGGGTTGGATCTGATGCAGAGGAGAGAGGCCTCCAGGTCAGAGAAATGCTGCGACTTGTTTCTGGCAGGAGGTTTCTGCTCCTGCACATATTTCTGCTCCTGCGAGTGTTTCCCTGAGGAGGAGAAACTCTGTAGCAGCTCCTGACTCCTGGAGCATGCTCAGTTTGCTGCTGTCTGCAGACCGAGCTGAGGATGTGAACTCATCATGACTCTCTGCCTCCTGATGAACTGGTTTAGTAATTGTAGTTCAATTTAAAGTACAGGAGTGTGTGTGTGTGTGTGTTTTATTCACACACACACACACACTCCTGTGCTGTCTCCCTCGGGGCTGATCAGCT